>NW_027411755.1:202362458-202366637 GCF_047663935.1 Musca autumnalis
TTTATTTTATTTTATTTTATTTTATTTTATTTTATTTTATTTTATTTTATTTTATTTTATTTTATTTATTTTATTTTATTTTATTTTATTTTATTTTATTTTATTTTATTTTATTTATTTATTTATTTATTTATTTATTTATTTATTTATTTATTTATTTATTTATTTATTTATTTATTTATTTATTTATTTATTTATTTATTTATTTATTTATTTATTTATTTATTTATTTATTTATTATTTATTTATGCTTCTACACAACAAGACATTAATCTTATAATAAAAGTGTAGATTTATAATCTAAATGAAATATATGTATGTCTAACTGTGTAACGTCTCTTTCGCATTGATTAGTAATTTTAAAGATAACGATTTTTTGATGGTTTAGAGCAATGATAATAAATATTATGGTCACAGTATGACTCGTAGAAGAGTGAGGGTCAGTACGTACATATGTATATGGTGCGAGTCTTCGATTTATGATTACAAATCACAGGGTGATTCGTATCAAAACGTTTTTGATTTAAATATTCAATTGTTAAAAATATAGTCTGCTTTTAGGCAGAAAGTTTTTGTTATTTCTTTTATGTTGGCCAGCCACTATTTATTTACATCAATTTAGATAGCTTTCACAAAAATATGACTCTTATTATGTCTATTTTTTTGACACTTCTCTCCTCTACTCTCCCAGTGCGTTTCTCAATTTGGTTTATGTTCTCACTTGTGGTTCTTGGTAATGCTGTTTGTTCAATTTTATTTTGATTTAGATGCTTTTTTCGTCGAATCATTCAAGGATTTGGGTATTTTATTGGATCACCGTTTAACTCCATGGCGAATAAAGCCCATTTTGGCTTAGATTTTATGAAACGATGGGGTAAAGAATTTCGGATACACTTGTTACTAAAAATCTGTATATATGTATCTTTTGTTCGCAGTATTCTTGAATACGGTGCAATAATTTGGGAACCACAGATTAGTATATTCTCTAATCTGATTGAGTCAGTTCAAAAACAATGCTTTTATTCTGATTGCGTCTTTATATGTGGAACCACCGAACACTGCCTTCATATGAAACAAGACTTAAAATGATTAAACTGCTAACACTGAAAAGCCGACGTATTACGTTGGGACTAGATTTTCTTTTAAATGATAGTTAGGGAAACATTTATTCGGGTCTGATTACACTGTGCAACACGAAAATTATTAACCATATTATGACACCGCAGCGGGATAGAAGACCAAAAGTAAGAAGACACGTGTCCCTACGTTTTTCCCTATAACTTCAACTTTCGCGGTTATGGGCTCCCAACGACCTGAGGCCTTGATGCCAAAAGGGATTATTTTGTCAGGCTCATATCTTGTATACCGCTAAAAATTTGGGTTTACTCGTAGAAGAAAAGTTGTAGCTCTCGCCTTAAAGAATAATAATTGTGAACAAATAAAATCCATTCAACCTTACCTTCAAGGTCAAATTCGTCAAGATCAAATTTCCCTTTTAGTTTTTTCTCGGATTTTAGTCTACAGATATCAAACCGATCAAAATTGAAGCAAACAACCAACTAGACAAATGTAACTTAGATCTTTGTAAACAACTTTCTAGATAATACGAACTCCGTAGAAACGATTTTTATCCTCTTTTCTCGGTTCCTGCTCCATAGAAATTATATCGTTCAAAATTCAAGAAAACAATGGACCTCAAAATGTTGCAAAGATGTCCTCAAACAACAACTTTTTGGAACATACGAAATGTCTATGGCCGGTTCTTAAATGTGAAAATAACCGAAAACTTTTGAAAATATTCGATTTTTATACTTTTTTCCCCGATTCCGATCCACATATGCCGAACCGCCCAAAAATTAAGGATACAGTCAACTACAAAAATGTACCTAAGGCTTCTATAAACAACTTTCTTTCTTGGTTGTTTGCTTCAATTTTGATCGATTTGATATCTGTAGACTAAAATCCGAGAAAAAATAAAAAGGGAAATTTGACCTTGACGATTTTGAGCTTGAAGGTGAGGTTGAATGGATTTTATGTCTTCACAATTATTATTCTCTAAGATGAGAGCTACAACTTTTCTTCTACGAGTAAACCCAAATTTTTAGCGGTTTAGAAGATTTGTGCCTGACAGAATGATCCCTTTTGGCATCAAGGCCTCAGGTCGTTGGGGGCCCATAACCGCGAAAGTTGAAGTGATAGGGAAAAACGCCGGGACACGAGTCTTCTTATTTTTGGTCTTCTATCCCGCTGCGGTGTCAGAATATGGTTAATAAACCATGACTCAAAAAATTACACACAGTGTTATGAGCAGAATCTTACTAAATGTCCCCCCCCCCACGGACCAACTCGAAATTTCCAACCACTTCAAGTTCAATATTTTCAAACTAATTATGCCAATAATGATCCACTACGCCGTCTTATACTTTAATTCAATAAATACTATTCTCAGATCGATCTATCCGAAAGTAAAGTCAGTTTAAAACGAAAATAATATTGCTACTAAATACATAATCCAAATCTAATCTGAATTGTATATGTCTAAATTAGTTTAGTCTGTAAGGATATTTGTATTATCTATAGCCTAAATAACAAAAAAAATGAGGATGAAGTTTGTTTGATTTTAGGTGTTTACAAATTTTGTTACCATCGAGAGTAAATCAAGCTTCTTAAAGGTTTAAAATATATAAGCCAGACAAAATGATACTTCCCTTGACACGTTCGTTGATGAAGACACGTAACCGTGTATGTATTTGGCTTTCGATTGTAGATGATGGGGAACACGATATATTCGGCGTTCGGAGGTAGATGATTGGAAACACAATGTAGGCGGAGTTCGGATGTGAGTAGTCTCTACCGCGACATGGCGCTGAAGCTAGTTACTTTCACTACTGTAGGGAAACTTGTTATTCCATTTTTGGTACATACTCTGAGTGGTGTTAGGTATGAAATATTCGTCCCAGCACGATTTTTTTTGTTAGAAATTTGATATCTTATTTCAAATGAATAATCTTCACCAAATTTATATTAGTTTAAAACAAAATATTTTGTATTGTTATTTCTTTATTTGTATTTTATTCCATGCATCACTTTTCAGAAGAAACTTAGAATGATCCGGCTCCTCCAACATGAATACCATGTGCAACACCATCTTTAGCACCACCTACAGCACCACTTGCAAGAGTATCTAAACGGCCCTGTGCAGCACCCTTGACTGCTCCAGAAGCAATACCAAGTAGACCACCAGCAGCTCCACCAACAATAGCACCAGCACCCAATACTGGAGCTGCTACCTGATTTCCTAAATCAGGAGCAGCTGTGACAGCCATAATGCCAACGGAGAGAGCACTCAAGATACCGAACAATTTCATTTTGATTTAAAGACGATGTGCGTTTTCTTTAGAAGCGAATTACTGCTTTGTTCTACAACGTTGGTCTTTTTATAGTATCTTTCTTCCATGACATTAGTTAGCCCACTTCTATTTTTAAAAACCTAAAGCAAGCAAAACTAGTTCTTGCTTACTTGAAATTATAATTTAATTTATCAACAACATAAACGAAAGGTTAACACAATGAAACGCCAAGACACGCTTCAAAATAATCGTTTTTATCCTCATTATTTCGGCGTTTTTTATTTATGCAATTTCCATTGACGTCACACAATATGCTAAGTGCAGAAAGTAATCAAAAATACGGTAGCAAAATTATTATATAAAAACAGGATTGTGTCATGGCAGATTGTTCTTCCCATCGTTGTTGTATTCTCTCGGATTATACGCCCATGTTAAATAAAGGTAGATTTTTGATCAGAATTACAAAGGGAGGAACATAATTCTAATTTCAATATTCGGAAATCTATATAAATAAAAATAAATAAAAATTAAATGTCGTTCTGATTAGACAGAAACAAACAGAAATAACAAAATAAAACGAATTAGGCCCAGAAGAATTTGCATATCGTGTATATTTTGACATATGTTTACATATTTGCATAAAATGAGCATATCGTCACCATAAATGCCCAAAGACGCAACCAACATGAAGATCGAAATTAGTTTTTTAATGGAATGTGATACATAAAATTAAAATACATGATCCGACAAAATTCCAAGCTTCTACGTTCAAAAATAACGATCCTATTCAAGAAATGGCATTTCGGAAAATGGGATAACATTGTAGATT